>NW_024040928.1:1327901-1361089 GCF_014851395.1 Micropterus salmoides | reverse complement strand
TTAATGCTCTTTAACAATAAAATATTATTTACCACACGACCCTGCCGCTGACTCCCACTGAGCCCAACCTTTCAGAACTTTCCTGTATTACATTCCTCATCCACAAGATGGCAGACTACACTTAAAAGCAATATGCAAGACAGAAGGTATTGGTGTTGGAGGCTTTCATGTCTTGAAAAGTTTTGGATGATGACGCTTGTGGGTGTTTCCTTAAGTGGATATGTACAGATATGGATATGTTTTCCGGTTAAACTTACCTGTATACATGGTATTATCTGTACAGCTTTCAAAGGAGGACTGCCGTGATTCATTAGAGATGATCTGCAACCTGGAGTCGGACGGAGATGAGAGGGCAGCTTTCAGCTTATGCTCAGCCTTCCTGACCAGACAGCTTCTCCAAGGAGATGCATACTGTGCTTGGTAAGAAACACAAGCCACCCCGTTGCTTATTCTACATTGGGTTTCTTGTTTAAGGAGGGAGGACAAGATTTGTAAGGGCTAAACTAAATAGCATAGTGATTGTGTTAGTCCCAGAATCTACACCAGTCTTATTAATAAGGCTATAGGTTTTTGTAAGAAATATTTATCATTATTGTCTGTTTTCAATATTATATATTATAATATATTTTCAAGTAAAATGTAAAACACATCACACTTAAAAAGATGGAGGTAACTGGCAGGTAGTCATTTGGACAGAATAAAATGAGTGGCCGTGCTTGTTACAGTCTGCGACAGCCACAGATACCAGATTTTTTTTACCCCAGCAGTAAAGTTTAAAGCAGAATTGTTTTATATGTTCATTCAGTCTAAATGAACTAACAGTCATAATGCATCACTTGCACATAATCAGTATGGAGTGTTGTTAATGCACACTCGGTGTCATTGTGTATTATATGTTGTTGAGAGGCTGATGTATATTGAACAGTCAGTTAATGGGCAATTAATTCCCTTACTTCAAACCAGGGAGCTCACTCTGTTTTGGAGCAAGCTGCTGAAGCGCCTGGAGCCATCAGAGCAGGCCTTCTTGGACAGATGCCGACAGATGTCCTTACTTTCCAAAACCGTGTACCACATCCTGTTCCTCATCAAGGTCATCCAATCAGAGGTCAGTAAACAAGTAGCTCTCTATCTGTATTATCAGTGTGTGGACCCTCTGAAAATGATTTTAGCCAGTTTGCCCTTTAAGGTTAAAGCAATCTTGTTAGTATTGAATACTCACTGCATGTAAGCTTGAAAGGTGGTTTTATGTACATAGACAACAGTGACCACAGTCAGCTTTAATTGATGTGATTTACAATGGATTTGTAAAGTGATCCAGTTTCAGAAGGAAAAAGTGCCAATCCATATAGAAATTCTCGAACCTCTCCTGCATCAGAATTGACTGTTTCACTGTCCGTGTGTTTGAACATTGTTTCAAGCCAATCTGCCAAAATAGTGTGCTCAGCATTCCATGGGTTATGTTTGCTTACATTGTTCATAAGCGACAAACTAAAAAGCTGAAGGCACTGAAAACAAATGGAAGTGTCTTTAGCTGTATTTTGACAATGATGGAAGTATTTGGAGCAGGCTGCAGCTGCTGCCCTCCACAAAGGAGAACGGTAAATATTTTTAAAGCCACCTTTCAGGTGTTCAGGTTGTGAGTTTTTGATACTGAGAACATTCTGCATGGACTCTTTTTAATGGATTAAAAAGTAAGATGTGTGCGTTTTCTGTCTACAGTGCATTACATAATGATTATGATGAAAGTAATGTGCTGATTCATGTTGATGTGAGAAATTAACATCTACTAGCAGCTTTAAATGATTCAACTTGCTGTTTTTCATAGATTGACACCGTTGGCCTGCCAGTGTGCATTGAAATGTGCATACGGGCTCTGAGGATGGAATCAGATGATGGAAGCACAAAGGCCACTGTGTGTAAAACTATTTCCTGTTTGCTTCCCACTGACCTGGAAGTCAAGCGAGCCTGCCAGCTGACTGAGTTCCTCTTGGAGCCCACAGTGGATTCATACTATGCTGTGGAGACTCTTTACAATGAACCAGATCAAAAACTAGAGGAAGAGAATATGCCTGTTCCCAACTCGCTACGCTGCGAGCTCCTGCTGGTTTTTAAAACCCAGTGGCCCTTTGACCCGGAGTTCTGGGACTGGAAAACACTTAAGCGTAATTGTCTATCGCTAATGGGTGAAGAAGCTTCAATAGTGTCATCCATTGACTTGCTGAATGATACTGAGACCCCTGAAGAAGAGGAAGACTTCATCAGTCAGGAGGGATTTAAGAATATCCCAGACCACTTAGTTAGCGGCACATATGAACTAAAAGATATAACAGACAAGAACAGAAAAACAGAGAAATGAAGAAACTGAGAGAAAAGGGTTTCATATCTGCCAGGTTCAGAAACTGGCAGGCATACATGCAGTACTGTGTGCTGTGTGACAAGGAGTTTCTCGGCCACAGGATTGTACGCCATGCACAGACTCATCTGAGCGGTGGCGAATACAGCTGTCCGATATGTGCTCAGACCTTTTCCTCAAAAGACACATTGATTCCCCACGTAACATCACATGTTAAACAGTCGTGCAAGGAAAGGCTGACTGCAATGAAAACAAACAAGAAGTTGGCTAATTGTAAAACAGCAACGCCTGTTATTGCCGCATTAAAGGCCAAGACAGAAAATGAACTTTATGAAAATGCTGATTCCCTGGGGCAAAATGGTGGGTTGATTCACAATGTTCAGGCCAGAGTTTCTAGTGCATCACAGAGAGTAGTGAGGACAATGTGTGCCCTGTTGGAAAATGCAGAAGGAGCTTTAAATTTTCAAAAATCTCATTGCACATGTTAAAGCTCATGGAGACAATGAGGAAGCTAAGACTTTCCTCGAAATGCAGAGCAAAAAGGTCGTTTGCCAATACTGCCGTCGCCACTTTGTTAATGTTACCCATCTTAATGATCATTTACAGGTCCACTGTGGTGTGAAACCTTACATCTGTATACAGTTAAACTGCAAGGCGAGTTTCCTGTCCAACACTGAGCTCATCATACACAGGAAAACGCATTCTGCTTTTAAGGCTAGATGCATGTTTCCAAATTGTGGAAGGATTTTCAATGAGGCCTTCAAACTCTATGACCATGAGGCACAACATTATAAAACGTTCACTTGTAAAGCTATGGACTGTGGAAAGGTATTCCACTCACAACGGCAGCTGGATTTGCACCAGGGGGAGCATGCCAGACTAGAAGAGGAGACCAAATCTTCTGAACAGACGTCACAAAATATGCAGCCTGGCCCTTCACTCATTGAAC
This sequence comes from Micropterus salmoides, assembly GCF_014851395.1. Taxonomy (NCBI): domain Eukaryota; kingdom Metazoa; phylum Chordata; class Actinopteri; order Centrarchiformes; family Centrarchidae; genus Micropterus; species Micropterus salmoides. Next base: position 1,357,787 of record NW_024040928.1, on the reverse strand, counting down.
AAATGCTTTCAGGTCACGCAGGCCTTAAACAAGAGAATTCCCATGAGAACTGGAACTCTGAATCTGCTATTATTTCAGACCCCGGAAGGCTGTCGGTGTCCATTGAGAGTTTGCTGAAATCTTCCCAAGCACCTGTGGAAACCTTAGGACAATACACAGTCAAAGATGAACCACATGATACGCCTTTCTCAACCAGTCAGTCAAATAATTCTGTGATTCAGCCTGTGAATTCCCACATGTCTGTTCATAATAGAAACAGAGATGGTTTCGGTGGGCATTCATTTGATTATATGAGACAGCAGGATCAACCAATACCGCCATATGAAGCTAATTTAGCTAACATGCCATATAGCAGTAACACAGAGATCTCACGAGGCCAGCCCCAGATGTTCCCCAGTAAAGCAAGTACTGGATCAGTGAGTTACAACTCTGAAACCAACTCACCATTTCCAGGGCAGCAAGGGCCAATGTGCAGTAGTAACCTGTTAACAGTGTCACCGCCCCAGAACTCCATAGAGCCAGCGATGTCGCAACCACTTCCACCAACAGTAACCCCACAGCCTCTTACTGGGAACAGACCAGAGAACTCTGTGACATCTTCAGCTAGCACAGGTCCCCCTCCAGGACAGAGAGAGCGATTTCATTGTGCATTTGAAACATGTGCAAGACACTACAGCTCCTACAGAAGTGTTACCAAGCACATGAAAACGGTTCACCCAGACTTCTATGAGCAATGGAAAGTTGCTCGAACTAAAATCAAGACAACCTACGCTCCAGCACCGAGCACATCATCTGCCAGGCATCTCAGTTCACTCCCCTCCCTTCAGCACCAGCAGGGCAACACGGTACCAGTTTGTGGAGTTCAGAGGCAGAATGTTATCCAATCACCACCTTATACTAATATGGGTGCAAGCACAGACTATAGTGCTCTGCATTCCCATTCCTCTTCTGCCCACAACCAGAATGCTTCACTCTTGATGGAAAATGTTCTAAATCCCATTGTTCTCTCTCAGCTAGGAAGTGATACAAATCTAATAACTGCACAGTCCCAAGATTCAGGTAGTCAAAATTGTGGCTCTTCCCACGTCTATCCATCAAACATGCATGTGATGCCACAAGTCGGTTCTACCAGTGCTGCTCTGCCAATTGGTGTCCCATCTTGCTCTATAATGGGATCAACAATGAACAGACCAGCACAGTCTTTGCCGTCACCACTTCTGAAAAATGGGTCCCAGTCAGTTTTGACCTCCTACATGGACCGTGCCAAGGAAGTGTCAAAACAAGCAGCTGACCACCTTCCACCCTATATATCACCGATGCAAAGCAACTTAGTCTCCGATTCCAGGGCACCAGAAAAACCTATATCAATGCAAAATCATGTGCAGTCCAGTTTTCCCTCACCAGACAGTGCAAGCCCAAAAAACCGTAACAACCAATCTCCAAATGGCTCAGTTGGCTCTGAAAACAGTCCTGAAAATCAAACGAGAACCAGAAAAAACAGAAGGACCAAATGGCCAGCTATTCTTAGGGATGGCAAATTTGTTTGTTGCAGGTGATTTAGGCAATTTAATAGCCCTAAATCCCTGGGAGGCCATTTGTCCAAGCGTACAATCTGCAAACCATATGAAGAGTCGGAACTGAACACAGACCTGCCAGCATCATTTCTTGACCTTCTCAATTCAGAGCAAACAGTTAGCACTGCACCACCACAGTTGTCTTATAATCCTGCTGCTGTTTATCAGGAGAAGCCCCATCAGTCAGTAATACATGGTTCAACAACCACAAAAGATTACCCCACTCCTAATTATCCACAAGATAATTTGCCAGTGTATGGCAATGGTGAGTCAAATGATGACATACTTAAACAAATCATGGCTGAATCCAACATGTCTGATCTCTTTGTACACACACCTGCTCCCCAGCCATTGTTCCAAAACCCTTGTGTTCCCTATGGAGCTGGTGAACGTTTGCCCGGGAGCTCAGTCATACAGCATACAGAAAATGTCCAGCTGAAACAAGAGGACACTTCGTACAGCACCGCCCATTATCCTCAGACAAGCGTTAATACGTTTGCTGGAAGTGAGTTCCCTGACCCACTTCTTACACAAATTCTTACAGAAAACTCTTCCACTGCGCTTCCTGGAATTGTTCCCACGAATCACAGTGAAGGGTATCACTCTGAGACAACCATTCAGACACAAGATACAGATCAGAACCCAGTGAGGCAAAGACTGTTACCTGATAGTAAGCTTAGTCCAGCAACAAGAAGTGGCAAGCATTCTGAGATGCAAAGGAAGACCGCTGAACAAGATATTAAGAAGAGACTGCGAGAGCAGATATTGTCCGTCGACTTTCAACGTAGAAACAGCTTATGTCATTCAAGCAAGACTGACCCTAATGCCAATTCAAAGACTCCCAAGTCTTTTGGTCCAGTGTGCAGTCCTTCCAATAATTCTGGACTTCATCAAATGTCTGGTAACGCAATAAGTGACTCAGCAAGTGAAGGACAAGTTATTCAAGAAAACTCTGCAATCATCCCAGGAACCTCTGGCGAAATTAAACAATTACTGAACACACAGAGCTTTACTTGCTTCAGAGAGACCTCCACCCCGCAGCAGGAGATACTGAGCCCCACAGGCATCGCAGCAAATGATGCAGATCTTGAGCCCACTCAGTTATCTGCCAGCCAGCAACAGTGGATGACAGAAATTCAAAGTGCATTTGAAAGGCTTAACTTGGTCAGAGAAATGTCTGATCAGATGTTGGCTAACACGGAGCAGAATAGCAATCCCACAAACAGCCAGGCAGGATCTGCAAAGGCCGTTTTGCGTAGATCAATATCGTCACTGGTTGTTAAGCCATTTGCTTGTGAGAATGAGAACTGCACATTTAGTTCAGTGTCAAGTGAAGCGCTTTGGAAACACCTCTCCAAAACTCACAACTACACACTTGATATGGTGAATGAGGTTAAGAAAAGGTATGGCCAATATGCTCCTTTCAAGTGTCAAAAATGTAGTAAAAGATTCACTCGTAATTCAAACCTTCGTACTCACTACCAGTCAGCTCATAAATTATCTGCTAAGGAAATAGCAGATCTAGATTCCAAGCGCAAACTGGCCAAAGCTGCAGCTATGCAGAACTGGCCTGTTGGAACAAACCAGGATCCATCAACTCAAACCACACCGGCTACTCCTTCGTCAGTGCAGAACAGAACTCATCTATATTCACTCCAGGATGCACCTGATTGCCCATCACAAACATTTGTACCATGTACTAATGTGGACATAACTAATCGGAAATTCCAAGATGACAGTCGCTCAACAGTCATTCATCCCTTGCAGACAGCTCCCGTGCACAAACAAGCAATGACCCCGCCAGTAAAGGGCCAGATCTCTGCATCAGCCTTTGTTTCAGCACAAGCAGGGATGGCAGCAGAACAGTGGACACACAGACGGCAAAGAAACTTTCCCAAGGTACCCGCTCAACACGCAAGTGGACACGTGGGACCCCCGTTGCTCAAAGGGTCGGCTCCTCTCACGCAGGCTCTGTCTGCCACGCGTCAGGCTAATGGCCCTCCACCTCTCGACAAACAGTCTGCCAAGCCAAGCATAGACATTACCAAGAAGACAAAAGAGAAGAAGCCAAGCTCAGGTGATGCCACGAGTCCATACAGACCATATCGCTGCGTTCATCAAGGCTGCGTGGCTGCCTTCACCATCCAGCACAATCTGATCCTCCACTACAGGGCTGTTCACCAGTCTGCTTTGTCAGCATTGGAGGTGAACAAAGAGCAGGACCAGAGTGAGGGACTGGATGAAATAATGGACCACAATGATGAGGAGCCAGAGGCAGAGATCCCCCAAATTTCTGAATTCAGATGCCAGGTCAAAGACTGCTCCCGAGTTTTCCAAGAAGTCCCCAACCTTTTGCAGCATTATCTTCAGCTGCATGAATTCAGCCTTGATAAGGTTGGTAATATCTTGTCCATCATTAAACTGGGCAGGTTTGCTTGTGGCCACCAAGGATGCACAGCATCCTTCACTGCTTTCTGGAAGTATATAGGGCATGTCAAAGAACAGCATAAAGATATGAAGTTGGCCAAACCTGAACAATTAAATGGCTCGTTCAAGTGTGAAATTGAAGGCTGTGACCGTTCGTATGCCACAAAGTCAAACCTGCTCAGACATGTCATGAAAAAGCATCAGGACCTCTACCAGCCTAAACTAAAGAATCAACAGATAAAAGAAGATGGGATGAAACAGAACTCTAAAACTTTGCATTACCAAATTACCAAGACGAGTAATGGGAAGGAAAACATTGAGAGCAATAAAAAGATCCTACAGCGGGGAGGTGACACAAAGAGAGTTAGCAAGGTGAAAAAAAATCACTGGACTAAATATGGAAAACCCTCCTTAAAATCTAAAGTGGAGGCATCTGCAATGTGCACTAAAAAAATTCCTCTACAATACCCCTGTATGATTAAAGGTTGTGAGTCAGTCATGAAGTCAGAGAGGAGCATATTGAAACATTACGTGGGACACGGACTGTCAGAAAAGTACCTGGAACAGCAAAGGAGTCACTTCATATTCTGCAAAAAGTTCCCCAGGCAGAAGTGCCGACCCATCAGGAGTGATGACTCCAAATCAGACAACACGTCTGACCTGTCAGACAGTGAGGTGACAGCCGACACCGGCCTGGAAGGAGGGGAATATGGATATTCAAAGCCTGTCCTACGCAAAAGGACCACCGCAGGAATCCCCGCTGCATTGTTCGACAGCAAATTGTCAAATGATGAAAGTTCCGATGGCTCTGTCGTGCTAAAACGCAAACGAGGACGTCCAAGAAAGCTGATCGAAAACATTGTGAAACGCAAGAAAATTCCGCGTACGACCAAGATTGATGTCGTTTACAGCAGGGACGATGAATCCGACTCCTCTTGCCCCGCTGTAACCCAGGAGGAGATGACTGAGCAGAGTGCCACACTGGCCTCTTTCAAACCAATGGGATTTGAAATGTCTTTCTTAAAATTCCTGGAACAGTCAAATAAATGTGAACACTCCTTGACGAGAAATGTTGATGTACCAGAAGTACGGAGAAAAACGAACAGTCTGAATAGCAAAGACACCTGCGTCAGGTTCAGCAACCGTCAGAATTTGAAGTCCCTCAGTAAGGTTAAAATAATCCTAGACAGGGCCTTTTCAGGTGTCACAGACCTCATGTTGAAACAGCTGCAGGACATGCGGCCCACAGTGGTATTGGAAAAAAATGACCAACCTGTCTGTTTTTGAGAAGCAGAATCTCAGGCTGAGTCAAATCTGCTGCAGACTGGTGCCCTGCATATGAAAGGTTTTTACACGTCCAGTTATTAAAAAAAAATGTTGTTTTGAATTATACTGTAATATTATCTGTACAATTTTTGTCTCTTTTATAGAAGTGTATAGCATGTTTTTATTTATGGGCTATTAAGTCAAAAAGTTATCTGACCATTTGGCAGAAAGTTGAAACATGTCATCAGCGTTTGGCGTCTTAATTATCCCTGTGGGACTTCCAGACAGATGGACTTTGACATGGACTATAATGTTATGTGTAGTTGTGATTTAAAGATGTTGATTATTGTGCGTTGTGTATATAGTTTGAAATCACCCACTGCCACCAGCAGTCTTACTATTAAATGAAGAGCTTTTTTACAACCAGTTTGACTTTTTTTCATCATTTAGTTAGATTACACTGCAGATTAGGAATTCCTTTAATCGTGTAACGATTGGAGCTGCTGCATGCACACTGAATGGAAAATGATTTTGTGGTTCAAGTTTTTGATGATTAAAAACAAATGAGCTCTATGCTGTAGTCATGATTTCTGAACTAATTTTAGGTGTTATGGAAGTTTTCCACTCTTGTCATTTTGTGCATTTGTAGTGCTTACTTCAAAACACGCCGTACACCTAGCAACACCTTTAAAGCCCACTAATCAACACACTGTCTCTTTGGTTAATTCAGACACAAAACGTAAAAGCTGTACTGGTTTTAAAGGGGTCCTTTAGCAGTGCTGGTCAGATCTCAATTGTGGATGAACTGTCAATCAAAGCAGCAGCTCACAGCGGAGAAGCTGTTAAATAGTGTGTTCAGTACATCTTTGAGAAAGAAGAGCAGATTTATTTCAAGGTGTATACATTAAGACTTTATTATTGCACTTAACATGTTCAGTTGTAGCATGTGAATAGCAGGAATGAAAATCCACCAGGTTAACAGAAACAGCACCTATACAAAGTTGGGAAAGACTGATTAACTAACAGCTAACTTATCTTAACTTTAATTCTTATTTAACTTTAAAAAAGTGTAGTGTTGCTAAACAACAGAACAGATTGTCAAGAACCATAAAAGAACAAGAACACGTTCACACTGTGATGACTGACTTTCAGAATACACACGTGTGACTGATCAAAGATTGTTAGCCAATCTTTGATCAGCACATTGATGAGTTAGGTGGAGAGTGACGCTGTCATTTTAGAACTTTTTTAGTTTTAGTCTTGTTTTACTTCTGTGGCACAAAATAGTTTAATTTGACTTTCTAAAACTACATCAGAGATAACTTGATACATTTTTGAGGCATTGAGTCAACAAATGTATTTATGAATTAAAATATTATTAGCAAAATGAGGTTAACTGGAAAGAGTTTTCTGTGGTGAGTAACAGATATCTGCTGGTAATCGCACATTTCTCTTGTGATTCATCTTAAGAACTAAACAGCAGTCTAAATACAAAGCACTGATGTCCAGCATCAGGTCAGGATTACATCTGATCTGGATATCTCTAACAACATTGTGATAGTAGTGTTCTATATTAAAAGACAAGCAGGAATACCACAGAGCATTATGATCATTTCAAATATTCCAGAAGATTTTCTTTCAAAGTGTGTTTTTTGTGCTTTGTCAAGACAAAACAGCACAGAGCTAGTCAGTCGTTCAATTATGAAATCAGATTGGTGAAAATGGTATAATAAAAATCCTATCTTGTGAAAACAATAGTATGGAATAACATTTTTATTTGTTTTATATTGAACATTTTGGGCCCCCATAGTCACAAAATAACTGGAGAGAGATGTCTGGTCAAAAGTGTTCTCAAGATATCTAGAACAAACTACAGTATCTCACAAGGACTTTTGTCAAGTGATAACCTGTTAAAAGTAGCAATATCACACTCTGTTACTCTTTCTCATGTAAAAAGAAAGTAAGATTAAGTGAGTATTATCAGGAAAATGTCCTTAAAGTATTGAAGCAGTAAAATGTCCCCGTGACTGGTATATACTATATACTATGTGTACTATTATATATGTAAAGCAGGATGTTGCTGCTGTAGTTGTTGAGCTGTAGCAGAGTTTGAACTCTTTAGTATCAGACTGCAGCTAATGATTATTTTCATCTGGATCAATTTGCTGATTATTTTCTCCACTAATCCATTGTTTGTTTAGTTTGTAAAGAATCTGATAATAGTGAAAAGCTTCCCCATGCCTGTTGTATCCAGCCAAGAGTCCAAACCTCAACATGATTAAAAGTCTAAGTCAGGGGTCTGCAGGCTGCGGCTCCTTTGCCCCTCTCTAGTGGCTCACCTACTTTGTCAAAACATTTTAATAAATAACATTTTTCTATCACTATTGTAAGCCTAAAGTAATCCTAGAAGTATTCAACTGTAAAAACATGTAGCATATACATCGGATAAAAAATGTAAAACACTTTGTCATCATGCCACATCCTGCTGCTAAACTCAGTAGCAGAGTCCTGTGCATTTAAAGGGCTAAAAAAATTTTTACGGCTCCAAACAAGTTTATTTTTTTCTTTCTGGCCGAAAGTGGCTCTTTAGATAGAAAGGTTGCTCCTAAACTGGAGGTTTCATCCAGACAAGTCAAAGTGTAATGGCCCGTCTTTCATTAGTGTTTGGACTGGTTTAATATCAGTTCACACTGATAAATGAAATGACAGCTCAGCCTTTCTCAATGTATGCCATCTGTACCATTCAACTGTGTTAGCTTTTTGTTTCACTTTGAGGTGGAGAATGTGCTCCATCCAGCCCTGTGGGACTGGACTGGCAGGTTTCAGCATGGAATGGTGGCTATGTGCTGCTGTCCTCTGTGTTTACTGTGTGCTCAGTGCAGACAAGCTTGTTGACATTAGAAACAGGGGACTGGCAGCGGCTGTAAGCCTTCTTTTCCACCGGGATGTACCGCTTGGTGAAATATTTCAACAGCTGCTTCCATACAATGTACACGAGCTCCACAAAATTGAGAGCAATACACAGAATGGAGGTGCAGCCCATGATGTAGAGAAAGATCTTCTTCTCTGTGGCTCTGGCAATGTAACAGTCCACCGTGTTGGGACAGGGACTCTGGCTGCAGCGGAGCAAGATGGGCACCCCAAAGCCATTGTACAGGAAGTAGAACGCAAGCAGGGAGCCCACCTCAAAAGCTGTCTTGAAGACCAGGCTGATGATGTAGGTGCAGAACAGACCTCCATCAATGCTCCCTTTGTCGGCGTACAGTTTTCGCTTGAGTTTGGCCTCCCGGTGCTCCCTGTAGGCCACAGGTAGGATCACCAGAAGGGACGGGGTGGACACCATGATGAGCTGCAGAGCCCAGAGGCGCACCTGTGAGATGGGGAAGAAGTAGTCGAAGCAGGTGTTCTCACAGCCGGGTTTCTGGGTGTTGCACACAAAATCCTTCTGCTCGTCCTTCCACACCTGCTCAGCCGCCGCCACATACACCAGTATCCTGAAGAGGAAGACTACAGAGAGCCAGACGCGGCCAACCACAGTGGAGTACTTGTTCACCCCACTGAGGACATTCTCCAAAAAGCCCCAGTTCATCTTCTCTGAGTAACCTGCCAAGAGATAAACAGATAGGCATAGGAAATACAGAGATACTCCAGTGTTTTTACCCTAGACTGTATAAAAGGTTTTTACCTATTTACAAGAAATGTATTGTAGGACTACATGATACAGTATACTATGATGACCACCCTCCTGGGGGTCACTGAATTGCATTTATTGGACTACATTATGAAAATAATTAGGTAGATTTAACGTCTTTGACATAGGTAGCCTCTGCACTATATTACCACACATAATTTGTAACGTAGAGTGTGCACATCCTAAACATCCTAAAACACTGGTACGGTCGCTCAAAGCTGTGCTCAAAGTTATCAGAAAATGCACACATTCATGAAGGAAAGGCAGCATAGACTAACACTTGTTATCCTGCTGGAAGTAGCCATCAGAAGATGGTACACTGTGGTCATAAAGGGATGGACATGGTCAGCAGCAATACTCAGGTAGGCTGTTGCATTTAAATGATGCTCAGTTGGTACTAAAGGGCCCACTGTGTGCCAGGAAAATATCCCCCACACCATTACACCACCAGCCTGAACGGTTGCTTTAAGACAGGATGGATCCATGCTTTCATGTTTACACCAAATTCTGACCCTACCATCTGAATGCAGCAGCTGAAATTGAGACTCATCAGACCAGCCAACGTTTTTCCAATCTTCTATTGTCCAGTGTTGGTGAGCCTGTGTGAACTGTAGCCTCAGTTTCCTGTTCTTAGCTGACAGGAGTGGCCCCCGGCGTGGTCTTCTGCTGCTGTAGCCCATCTGCTTCAAGGTTGGACGTGTTGTACGTTCAGAGATGGTGTTCTGCATAACTTGGTTGTAACGAGTGGTTATTTGAGTTACTGTTGCCTTCCTATCATCTGGAACCCGTCTGCCAATTCTCCTCTGACCTCTGACATCAACAAGGCATTTTCCTCCACACAACTGCAACTCACTGGATATTTCCTCTTCTTCTGACCATTCTCTGTAAACCCTAGATATGGTTGTGCGTGAAAATCCCAGTAGATCAGCTTCTGAAATACTCAGACAAGCCCGTCTGACACCAACAACCATGCCACGTTCAAAGTCACTTACTGTAAATCCACTTTGTTCCCCATTATGATGCTCGCTTTGAACTTCCGCAAGTTGTCTTGACCACGTCTACATGTGATTGGCTGATTAACTATTTGTGTAACCAGCAATTGAACAGGTGTACCTAATAAAGTGGCAGTATATTTATATACATAGGGTGGAGTCAGCTAAAATAAGCCACTTTTTGATAATTGACTTATAAAACCATCAAAGAAGCTTTACATGAGAACTAATGATATTTTTATAAATTGGCATTTGTCTCTTAGATATATGTTACAAAATGTGGAAAAAGTATCATTGTTTTAGAATTATGAGAGTTAGAATATTAGCACGTTCCCTCTGGACCATTTTACAATGTTCATGTAAAATGAGCCTTTCTATGTTCTATCACATGAAAAATGAAATTGCAGCATGTTACGTGTGTAACAGGTAGGCAGCTGTGGGCCTGTAGGTCAAGAGCCCATCCGGACAGTATCCACCCAGAGGCACTGTGTGCAGTTTGTATATTGTCATTCATCCACATACCGAGTATACAAATAAATGTAATGCAGTTTCACACGGTCCACAGTGCCAAAAACAAGATCACTTAAACAACTAACAAGACAAGACACCATACAACACAACACAGTAACTAACACTAGATGAGACACAAGAGAGATCTATAAATGTATGTGAGTGAACATGGTGTGGCTTAAGCATAATAAAGTGCGTAGAATGACCCATCTATGAATACTATACTTAATAATAGCAGCATCAGAAGTGAAAGCAACAGCAACAGTGACAATAATAAAAGTAATACTAATAGCAGCATCAGAAGCAGTGATAATAATAACAATAGTAGTAGTAATAGCAGAATCAGAAGTAGAGATAATAATAACAATAAAGTAGTAATAGCAGGAGACTAAAAAGCTGTGTAGAATTGTCAGAAAGAAGTGAAAGCAGAGCACTTACCAGGAGCTGTCTCCGCTGTGTGTCCTGCAGGGCCCTGCTCTGTGCCAACCTTGTGACTGAGATCACACACTTTCTGTTTTATTTTAACTTTACATGGACAGGTGGATGGATTATCTCAGCAAAGGAAAAGTGCTCACTAACACAGATTTGGAGAGATTTGTGAACAATATCAGAATCAGCTTTATTGCCAGGTATGTGTACACATACGAGGAATTTGACGCAGGATTGTACGTTGCTCACAATGTGCTTACTCGTACAAAAATACAAAATCACAATAATAAAAATAAAATAAAATCAGACACAGACTTCAGTGTAGACAACACTAATATACACACTGTGAATAAAAACAATATAGACATATAGACAAATAGTGCAGTGAGCAGAGTGCAAAGGATGCAGGAGTATGTACATATACATACCATATACATGTCGGAGGTGAATGTGATATACAGGTACATATACATGCATACATGTACACAGTGCAATGAAGCATAGTGCAAAGGATGCTGGAAAAATAATAATAAAATAATAATAATAAATAGGTATAAGTAGTTTGTGCAGGAGTTATGATTTGAAGTAGGTGGATTTGGTATACAGTATCTACAGTATGACAATATAACAGTATGAACAGCACTGAATGGTGAATAAAAAATAAGTGTAAACCAGTAAACAGGTGGCTGATTAGAGACAGAGTTACTGGGTTAGTGCACAAGACTTGTTCCTGACACTGTGAGTCAGAAATCAGCTGTTCATCAGAGTGATGGCTTGTGGGAAGAAACTGTTCATAAGTCTGTTGGTTTTGGCGTACAGTGCTCTGTAGCACCTACCAGAGGTGAGAAGCTGGAACAGGTTGTGTCCGGGGTGAGATGGATCTGCAGTGATGTTTCCTGTCTGTTTCCTGACTCTGGAAATGTATAAGTCCTGAATGGAGGGCAGGTTGGCACGATGATGTTGATGTGATGATGTGAGTCCTGACTGTCCGTTGTAGTCTGCTCCTGTCCTTTTTGGTGGCCGATCCAAACCAGACAGTGATGGAGGTGCAGAGGACAGACTGGATGATGGCTGTGTAGAACTGGATCAGCAGGTCCCTGGGCAGGTTGAGATTCCTGAGCTGACGCAGGAAGTACATCCTCTGCTGGGCCTTCTTGATGATGGTGTACACCACTTCAGGTCCTGGGAAATAGTGGATCCCAGAAACCTGAAGGATTCCACAGCAGACACAGGGCCGTTGAGTATGGTGATGGGGGGAAGAGTGGGGGGGCTCCTCCTGAAGTCCACGATCATCTCCACAGTTTTGAGCATGTTAAGCTCCAGGTTGTTGTGACCGCACCAGAGAGCCAGCTGATCAACCTCCCGTCTGTAGGCCGACTTATCACCATCCCGGATGAGGTAGATGACCGTTGTGTTGTCAGCAAACTTCAGAAATTTGACAGATGGATCTCCTGTCCCCACTTCTGAAGGCCTCCTCCTTTTCGCTGTGAACCAGGGTTTTTGGTTGTTGTATGTGTGGAAGGTTTTATTTGGCACACACGTCCTCACAAAAACTGATGTAAGATGTCACAGTGTCGGTTAGTTCGTCCAGGTCAGTGGCTGCAGCCTCAAAAACACTCCAGTCAGTGCAGTCAAAGCAGGCCTGTAAATCCAGCTTTGACTCGTTGGTCCATCTTTTCACAGTCTTTACAACAGGTTTAGCAGATTTCAGTTTTTGCCTGTATGTTGTGATAAGATGAACCAGACAGTAATCAGAGAGTCCCAAGGCTGCACGGGGAATAGAGTGATAGGCATCCTTGTTGTGTAGCAGTGGTTCAGTGTTAGTGTCCCTGGTGGGACACTTGGGTCTGTGTATGTTCTGATTGTTTGTTTTTTCGTTTGAACCACAAAATGAACAATCGAGAAAACCACCTTTTTTTCGTTTGTCATTTCAAACCAAAAATGTTTTTCCATACAACATTTATTCAACATATATAGCACATACATACTTTTAGTGGCATTGAATGTACGATATATGGCTGCAGAACATTGACTCTGAAGCCATAAGGTAAGAACATTTTATGAGGTCCTAAAAAAAAAGAACCTTTGAAATATGGCCTCACAGATAGGGATGCAGCAATTTCCAGATTTTACTATTAACCGCGCTTTAAAACGTTACGGTTAATTAATTGAAAAGGCTCCGCTACACCGAGTGTTTCTGTTGCACGGAACAAAACTGTGGCAACTTGCATAAAACAAAAACAAAGTTACAGGAGCGGTGCACCAGCTTAAGTGTCGTGCTTATCAGAAGCTACTGTACACTGGCTAAACTCTGTCAGAGGGACCAAACTGTGAAGCTTTATTTGCACCAAAGAAACGGCTGAAGTCGGCAGTGTGGGAGCATTTTGTAGTGATGGCAAGTTCGAGTCTTTTGACAGACTCGTTTATTCAAATCTCATTCATTAAAATGAACTAATCATTTTTTGAGTCATTTCATTCAGTTGAACTAGGCTGGTTATTGCGGCGCTGCAGCCCTCTAGTGGGCGATTAAAAAACAGCGCCGTTCTCAAACACAGAAGGCTGCCTGGTTTGCTTTATTATAAGTATAATGCACAAATTCATCTCTTGATTACTGTATATCATCATTATATAAACCCCCCCAGGCCCACTAAACACACTCTTATTAAAATTCAACCAATTTAATAATAATTTGGATCAAGCCACCAAGTTCTTAAAGAACTCCAGCACATAGAGAGGAACAAAGAAATAAACACATATAAACGTAGCAATTTGGCAGGTCTGGACGCAGAATGGGACACATCAGGTCCCAGTTCTACCGGGAGCCAAATTACCTCCGAGGTCGTCTCCTCTCCAAAACAAACGGACCCGGACATTAAAACATTAAAACACAGCCACGTAGCAAAGTTAGCGTTAGCCCTGTAATTAGCTAACAGCTGATCCGGTCCGCCAGAGAACGCAACGTAACTTTTCCTTTTTATTTACCAACAGAGCCATGCTGTTGTTTCACAGCTCCTGACTGGTGAACAAGCTGCCGTGTTTGAGAGCGATGTGCTCATGTTTGTTTCTCTGTCTGCAGAATCCGCATTTGATGTGGCTCATTCTGCGTCCAGACCTGCCAAACTGCCGCGTTTATATGTGTTTATTTCTTTGTTCCTTACTCTGTGCTGGAGTTCTTTAAGAACTTATTGTTACTCGATTATTGTTAAATTGGTTGAATTTTAATAATTAAATTCAATTCAATTTTATTTATATAGCGCCAAATCACAACAACAGTTATCTCACAGCACTTTTCATAAAAGAGCAGGTCTAGATCATACTCTATGATGCTATTTACAGAAGCCCAACAGTTCCCACCAAGAGCAAGCACTAGGCGACAGAGGATACTAAGAGTGTATTCATATAGTGTATCAAGCTTATTAATATTAATATTTTACTCATGGACAGGGACGTTAGGCTGCTGTATGAATGAGCACTTTAGAGATAATGATAGTAATTATATACACAAGCCTTTATATGGCTGGTCTGGTTGTATACTCAGGAAAGATTGTGACAATGGAAGGATTTAGCCGGAGTAGTGGTGATTGCACATTGAATATGGTTTTTTACACGGTTTGAATTTGCTTGTAGGCCCAGGGGGGTTTATATAATGATGATATACAGTAATCAAGAGGTGAATTTGTGCATTATACTTTGTCAAATAAAGCAAGCCAGGCAGCCTTCTGTGTTAATCGCCCACTAGAGGGCTGCAGCGCCGCAATAACCAGCCTAGTTCAAATGAACGAAATGAACGTAATGAACGAAATGAACGAAATGACTTAGACGAGAGATTAGTTCATTTTAATGAACAAGATTTGAATGAACGAGTCTGTCAAAAGACTCAAACTTGCCGTCACTATTTTCAATGGCTTGGTTTGTTGCTGCATCGAACAACGTGCACCACACGGCAAGCTTGCGCACATGCTGCGGTCAAAGTAGTTTATTTTTAGCGCTGAGCAGCTTACAGTGCAAATCACTTCTTTTCTGAAAGGGCCTTTATGGAAGACAGAACGTAGTCCTCTCAAGACCTTGAGTCACTGAACATTTAATGTTACATCATGTTGTCTTCTCCTGTCTGTGTTGTGAAAATGTTGCCAGGTGTAAAACACTAACATACATCAGGTGCTTATAGACTTTCAGGACTATAGGCTACCTATTAACTGCATTTCAGTTAACACTGCACTCAATTTCTTTCTCTCATTTTCACTAAAACTTATATGTATGGATGAGAGTCGATTATTCCCCTCCTTTATAACAATATCCCCGGGGGGATAAAAGTTAATGTTCCTCTTATATTAATAACACTTACATATTATAGAAATAAAATTGTTAATGTAATTAAATATTAAAAATCAACTTAAGTCATTACTAGTGTTGTGAAATTAATTAATGCATAATAATCATAATAATTGTGAAATCATGATTATTTCTCTGAAAATAATCGTACCAACAAAATCGTAATCGTTGCATCCCTACTCATACACCTGACTGACGTCCTGAGAAGACATTCTCAGCATTGACAGCCTTTTCTTTTATAATTTAATTATGTTTTTGGACTTTCTACAGGCCTGCTGCTCTTGAGAACCTCATAAATGTTACCTTATGGCTTCAAAGTCAATGTTCTGCAGCCATAGTAGTACATTCCTGTTAATACATAATATTATATGACATTTAATATTGCCATGGAAGTATGCTATACAGTGGTGCTTGAAGTTTCTGAAACTTTTAGAATTTTCTGAATTGACTGGCTTCCTGTCTCACTCAGGATTGAGTACAAGATGTCCTTCCTTACCCACCAGTGCATCCATGGTGAAGCCCCCCCTCCCTACCTCAAGGAACTCCTCACCAAAGAAACCTCCACACCGACCCTCCAATCTGCCTCAGCATTATGTGTACCTACATTAATTCAATTCAATTCAATTCAATTTTTTATATAGCGCCAAATCACAACAACAGTTATCTCACAGCGCTTTTCATGAATCTGTGATGTTATTTACAGAAGCCCAACAATTCCCACCAAGAGCAAGCACTAGGCAACAGAGGCAAGGAAAAACAGAAACCTTTTGATTTATTGGTGACAATTTGAGACAGTACTTGACACTGTAGATTTCTATGAAAATATTCAACAACCAGGATTACTATTTATAGCAGATTTTGAAAAGGCCTTTGACAAAGTTAGATGAGAGTTCATTAAGAAATGTCTTTGTTATTTTAATTTTGGAGAGAATTTTATCAAATGGTTTGAGACACTCTATAAACAAACCATCAGTAGAGTCATAAATAATAGGTATTTATCTACTGGAACACAAGGGGTTCACCGGGGGTGTCCATTGTCACCATATTTGTTCCTGATATGTGTTGAAATATTAGCAATTAAAATTAGAAAGAATACAGATGTTATGGGTTTGAATCCAAATGGTATAGACACAAAACTTACAATGTATGCTGATGATGCAATCTTTTTTATACAACCAAAACAATCTACTTTGGAATCCATGATCACAGATCTAAATATGTTTTCCAAAATATCAGGTTTGAAGCCAAATTTTGAGAAGTGCCAAATATTGAGAATAAGGATGATAAATGGTACAGATTTTAATTTAAGTTGTTCTGTTCCAATTAGATGGACAGTTCCGTAGACATTTTAGGTATTCACATACCAGATAATTTAAAAAATATTGTTAAATACAACTATGACAAAAAAATGCAAAAGTACACTTACATTACAAGGAAAGGTCACATTGATTAATTCATTGGTAATCCCCCAATTCGTTTATTTAATAATGACTCTCCCAACTCCTGACACTTTTGTTAAATGCTTTGAACAAAAAACTTTCAAATTTTTATGGAATAGTAAATCAGATAAAATTAAGAGACAATATTTATACAATTCATATGAAAATGGTGGATTAAATTTAAAAAATGTCCAAGCAATGAACGGTTCTTTAAAAGCTTCTTGGGTTACTAAAATATATCATCACAGGCAATGGCTCACCAGTAAAAGATTATATACATCCTTTTCTTTCTTTGGTTCTGATTTATTTCCATTTTTTCAATTAAAATCATTACATATTAAGGAAATATTTCAGAACCAATTGAAAGAACTCTCACCCTTTTTTAAAGATGTACTTAAAGCATGGTTCAATTTCCAGTACCATCCTCCTGACACTCCAGACGATATGCAGAATCAGATACTATGGATGAACTCTGAAATTACTGTAGGAGACCAACCACTTCTGTGGAATACATGTATTCAAAACGGGTTAATTTTTGTGAATGACCTCTTAGATACATCTGGTCACATTATCTCATTTTATGATTTCTCAATACAATTTAACAAATGTTTAGATTTGTATCGATTCAATCAGATTGTTTCAGCAATTCCGATTGGCTGGAAACAAAAAATACAAAATAAACACAAGCAATTGGTTTGTCTCCCAAAAGTACAATGCCAAAAATGGTTACATAATATAAAAATAAATAAAATAATTTATAATTGGAAGTTATATTCTGCACTTTTTCCTCACAAAATCTGCCAATACTGGGAAGATGAAATCAATGCACCAATCCCATGGAAAGAGTATTTTAGATCACTACAGTAGATTCATATTCAAGATAATTGCAAATAAAAAAATTTATGTCACAATGAAAATAATCCACATTGCAGATTTTGTGAGGAAGAAGAGGAAGACCTATGGGATTTATTTTACTTTTGTCCAGTGGTGTATAAATTTTGGTCAAGTGTCCAAGTCTGGTTAAGGACGGCTGGAATAGAACTTACCACAAACATTTTATTAATAGCGAAAATGTTTATTTTTAAAACAAAAGTATCACCAAGCCTGTGTTTAAGTCACATTAAGAATGGTCTCATCTTCTTTTAGAAAAGATAATAGCAAAAAACAACAATCAATTAGATGAATATAACAAAAATGTGTTGTTGAATAATTCCTTGTTGTTTCTTAAATGTATATAAATTGACATGTTTGTTCACTTTGTTGGTTTGCTATAGTTAATCTAAAAACTCACCATGCAGTACTAGTGTTGTATTACTCGGAAGTATTACTCAGAAGTGTAATGAAGCCACTGGGAGAATGACTGTGGTCTTGTTAGGTAAAAGTGTTGATCACTGTTGTTATTCTTTCAATGTAAAGTTTGACTACTAAATGTTTAATAAGTGTGTACCAACTCATATTTTATTCGTACACTCTGTGTGTTTATGAACCTGTGCCTTTTCAATGTGCCAACATGAGCAGAGCAGATGCTCAGGCAAAACCTAGCCAACCGTAACATACACAATGGTAGTAAATGCTCCGTACTTGTATAGCGCCTTTCTAGTCTTTTTGACCACTCAAAGCGCTTTTACACTACATCAGTCACACACATTCATACACTGATCAAACGGAAACTAGCATTCACACTCAATCGGGGTTCAGTATCTTGCCCAAGGACACTTCGACACGCAACCAGGGGGAGCCAGGGATTGAACCGCCGACCTTCCGATTAACGGCCAACCCGCTCTACCTCCTGAGCCACAGCCGCCCCAAGTAAGGCACCTGCTTTAAGTCACGTACGCCAGGCTTGAGATCCTGGCAAACTGAGGCCAAGAATGAGATCATGACACATTGTGATTAATTAATTTCACCTGGTACTGCAAGGTACGGTATGAAACTAAGCTTTGCACTGCAGAAACTAAACTTTGTATGAGACACAGCACCCTCATGGTTGGCATTGTTGAATCATGTAATTCTTTATTGAATCATGTTATGCATTTATCAAGTATGTTATTCCTTATTAATTCTTTTAAAAAATACAATTGTAAGTGTTCAAGTTTTAATGGTGTCAAATTATGCCTGTATAACTTTTTAAAAAATACGGTGAGACTGAAGTTGAAACATATTGGTGAATTTCTAGTCCAGTTATGTCATAAATATAAAGAAGGATAAATTGTAACAATAATTATGCTTAATAACAGCTAAAAAGTGGAAATTGACACATTAGTGAAAGGGTTAAAATGGTAAAACAGTACATAAAAACGGCCACTAGATGGCAGCAGAGGATAAGAAATTCACCAATGGAGAGGCGTGGTCAGCGAACACTATAGGTGGAGTCAAGCTGTAATGCGCACCTGAAAGGAGGAGATAAGGTGGAGTTAAGGTGTAACGCCCCCCTGGAAGGAAGAGATAAGGTGGAGTTTAAGGTGAATATAAGGTGCTCAGCTCAGTTCCATCCTGAGACCTGCAGGGATGTTACTCGGGTTTACCTGTCCTTTATTGGAATAAACTCTTTTGCACCGACTCTTGACCGTCTCCAGTGAAGTCTTTGACTATGCAGGCCCGGCGGTCCTTATTTCCAACCCGACAATTGGCGAGCCAGCCAGGAGGTTGAGTCCAGGGGTCGAGAGTTTCTGACCGGGACGGACAGCCTGTATATGAGACACGTGGCCACATAAAAAAGGTAAGCAGAATACCTGTTTAACCAAAATTCTGCATTTTTAACTGTGTCTGAGTACCGGATTTTCTGCCCAGGTGCGAATCTTAAAGTCTCCTCAATCCTGAACCTAGAATAAATTTTAAATACTAAAAGTAGTAAAATTAAGTATGAAATATTTTACTAAAATATGAAATCTGGAATTTAATGGTGGATTGAAACTAAAGAAAGAAAGAAATTAAACGCTGGAATGGTAGAGTCGGTGCAAGTCTAAATGCAGGCAAAGTGCAATAGCAGCAAAATTTGCATGTGTGTGTGAACCATGGTGCGAAATATGTCTGTATCAAAGTGTGTGCAAAGCTGGTAGATTAGATGCGCTTTTTGTGTTTAATTGTTTGCTTTTAAGGGTAAGTAAAGAAAATAAGGTTTTTATGTAAGATAAGAGTTTTCCAGCCATTATCGTGAATACCGCTGTTTTGGGATCGCAGCACTTCGACTGAGTGTCAGGGAGCTTCGATTCAATCAGAACAGGGCTGCATAGGCGAAGTGAGCTGATGAAGAGATAAGAATTTAAGCATTTTTGCGGATACCGCTGACTCGGAGAGTTGCAGGGTCACAGCGGAGCTGGGTGCTTCACTGTGGTGCTCACTGGGTTGGGGCTGCATGGGCAAAAATAGGCTAATAAAATAGTCATCACGTGGCTACCGCTGACTTATATCGCAGGATTTCAACTGAGTGTTGGGGCTCTTCGATGGTAGGTCAGGACTGAACGGGCGGATGTACTATAGCACGTTACCGCTAGGAGCCTAAAATAGGACGGCGGCAGGATAGGAGAATAAAGCATGCTCAAAAGATAAAAAAAGTTTACACCCTCATGTCAAGGAAGTGTATTGAGAGGCTATTTGTGTGTAAATTGGGTCTGTGTTGAGGAAGTGTATCAGACCAGTCCATTTGAAAACCTAGTTAGTGTAAATTAAGTCAGAGGCCGGCAGGAGACAGGAGTCAGAAACATATGTGCATGTAAATGCTGCTAAAATAGAGTAGGTAGGTTGAGAAGGGTAAAATGTATGGAGAACAAATGAAGTCAATATTTAAAAATATTTAATCAATGTAAAATTAAAAATCGAGTGTCTGATAATAGTGAAATGTGTGTGAGATAAATAATGTCTACGTTTTAATTTTTTTGACTAACGTGAAAAAAATAATTATTCAGCAATTAAGATTTTGCGAATAGTACCATTAAAGGCTCCTGGAATAGGAGCACTGTTTGTTAAACATCTTTGAAGAAAAGATAAGTTTATGGAAAAAGGAAATAGCAGTGAAGACGAGCTATTCACACAGGAAGGGGATATAGGAACACAAGGAATAAGAACACATTTTTGGTTGGAACAGACTTGTAAAGATGAGGATGGTGTAGAGCAATGGCGAACAACAGATAAATCAGAAATTGTGGCAATTAACAAAATTCATTAATTTGGCACAAGTGCAGGATGAGTTTCCTGACGTGCCGTGGAAAGAGGTGATACGCAGGTGGTGGACACCAAAGACACTTGCAATAGTGTTGGAGCGGCTGTGCAATAACCCTAGTGCAACTGTTGCCATACCATTAGGTCCAGCATTGGGACTGCCCGCAGGGTATGGTATACCGGGGCGCAATAGAGTGACCTCAAATCCATGACTGAGTTTCACAATACTCCCTAGGAGAGTTAACTGGGAAACAGGCAAATTTGGGTGCATTACAAAAACACCAGCAGGAGACGGAACAGAGAAATTAGAGTACAATCCCACTAGGGAAAAGAAATATAAGCCAGGAGTTACCGTAGATAAGATACTGGTAACGATAAAAAAGACACAGATGAGGAACCAGAAATACCTAGAACAGCACATAGTGTAAGACAGCGCTACATGGGGGCAGGAATGGTGAAGGAACAAGGGAAAGCAACTCCAATGGGAGTGGTGATAAATAATCACCCAGACCAAAAAGAATTTATTGAAAAATGCATGAAAAAGTGGCATGGGAGAACAAAAGGAAAATTAAAATGGCCTCTACAAGGCACCTTCATGGAAGCATACTGTGATGAAGTGGCAACAAATATAAAACACCATAAATCTAGAGACACAAGTGAGAAGAGAGAAGGAAAGCGTACAAGGGAAAGAGAGGTTTTAGGTTGGTTCAAATTTGAGGGATACCGACACATGCATAAAGATCCACCCCCCAAACCTCCGCCAGCAATTAGGAAAGTGATGGTAGAACAGGAAGTGAAAACAAACCAGGGACAGCAGAAGGCAACTGCACCTGAGTGGTCAGTCAGACCAACACTGCCATACTCCCCAGATAGTCATACACCTAGGACAGGCATTTATCCAGTGCTAGAGACACTTGAGGGAGAGGAAAGACAAGACGTAGAGCTACAGGGGAAGTTTACAATGACCCTGACCAAGCAAACTCACACCAAAGAAAAGGACAGAAGATAGACTGCTGATGCTGAAGAGAGCGCACGCCTAACCCAGCAACGCTTCATCCATTGGGCAAAGAATCCTGAGGAACAAGACCCCATGTTTCTTTGAGCATGGGCGGAGATTCACAAGGAAGAAGAGACAGAGAAAACTACTACCAGGAGGTGAGAAGAGAATTCAAGCCCGAAGTAATGAACAGAGTGGACTACTGGCTAAAGGAAGTAAGCGCCCAGACATCACCAAAGAAAGAAAGATGGGAACCAGACGACAGTAACAGATGACACACCAGCAGAGATGCAGCTGGAGGAGGAGAATATACCCCACTCAAGTTGTCAGACTTGCCAATTACAACAAAGCAACAGCAACAGGAGAGACTGAAAAGACAACAAGAATGGAAACAGGCTAGCCCCAAGACACGAGAGGAACTGATGAAGGAAATGAAAACACTGGATGAGAACATCCGGAGAGAGGAGGAAGAACTACGTAGACTGGAAGCAGAAGAGAGAAGGCTGCTAGCACAGTGGCACAAAATCCGCAAACATTCAGACAGAGTGCTTACAACTACTCCACACACTGTGAGAATGGAGCTGAGTGGCATCATGACGACCGAGAGTCTGACAAATGCAGAAACACAAAAAGTGTTAGAGAATGTGGAGACGAGAGTGCATGAAATAACCAATCGACAACTGCAGCAGATTAATAGCACTAATGATTATATAAAAGTGCTAAGAAATGGAAGAAGAGTCTTACCCACAGTTCCCAAGAAGAAGCGATCAAGCGCCATACACATTCCTGCACAAGAGGAAGAAGAAGAAGATGAAGAAGAAGAGGAGCATCCTTGTGGACTCCTATGCCCACTAATAACCAAGGCACAAGGACAAACGGCGTGAAGGTGCCAATAAATGGATCACGGCACTGGAAGAGAGCACAGCAGGAGTGACACTAGCTTTAGGGGACATCAAAGCCCTATTGATGCATGTCGTAGGAAAACACGCCACGGAAGACATCATGAATGCAGCAAAATTACCTTTGGTAGTGAAAGGAAACATGGCAGACAGCATAGGCTTCAGTGGTCACCGAACTAGAGTATGGGCTGAGCTGAGAAGACAGTATCCGGAGAAAATGGATCCATCCAAACTGGATGGTGAAAGACTGAAGGACGATGAATGTCCAACCAAGTTCTTGATCAACTTTCAGAAGAAGTGGAGAGACGAAACTGGAAGTGCCTGGAACACCAATGACACCACGAAAAGCCTGTTCAAGGTTATGATAAAGAAAACCATGCCTCCAGAGGTCCAAAAGCAACTGGACAATGTGGTTGGGCTCATGAAGATGGAATGGCCGTTAATCTCTGAACACATTGTACATCATGTGGAGAATTGGAGAAAAGAAAAACAAAGAGAAGAAGAAGCAAACTAAAATTTGGCCACCAAATTGACCCAACTACAACTGAATGAATTAACTAAAGCAAAGAAGGAGAAGAGCAAAACACAAGCTCCAGTGGTGACTGCAGAACTATCTCAGCCAACTCCTCCTGTAGTTGTGGCACCACAGGCACCTGCAACAACGCAGCCCATGACACAAGCACAGCTGCCACAGGCACCACCAATGATGACACGAGGAGGTGTGCAGCCTGTACCTCCTCAACAGGTGTACGCACCACAGCAAGGCTACCCACAGCAGGGTTATCCACAACAGAGCTACCAACAGCGAGGAAACTACCTGCCTCAAGGGGGCTATCCACCTCAAGGAAACATAGGAGGGTACAACCGATACCAAACACAGCCAAGACCCAGAGGTGGCCCAAATAGACGTGGAGGATGGAGAGGCCCAATGGGACCGGCACAAATGCGTCGCACACAGTCCCTACCCACAGCTCAACCAACTACAAGGGGCATCAAACACTTGCTGGGGCTGTGGAGAATCTGGACACCAACGACAAGATTGTGAAACTCATCCCTGGGAAGGGCCGGCGTCTGGATGGCAATAGGGGAGCCCAGAGGAGCCTGAGGGGGAGTTAATAGGAATAGCCATCTCACCATGACCACAAGAAGAGCCTACCATGACAGTCACGATTTATGATGAAGACCACCAATTTATGGTAGACTCTGGAGCCACATACTCTTGTATTGGAAAATCTGGCTCAAACCTCCCCCTCTCAGAGTCATCAGTAAAAACAGTAGGCTTCTCTGGGAAAACACAAATAATACCTTTAACACAGCTGGTACCAATGAAGATTGCAGGAAAAACTATAGTGTCCCCTCTATTATACTCCGACAACACTCCTATGTGCCTGATGGGATGAGACCTACTTTGCCAGTGAAGGCTCATATAATGTGCACCCCAACCGGATTGCACATAGAGTTTCCAGAAGACCACACAACCTACAGGGTGGCAGAACTCTGCAGGGATGATGCCCCTAACCGAATTACTAGAAAAGCCATACCAAGATGAAGTAAAAGAAAAGTACAGAGTCATGCCCAAGGTATACTGGATTAAACTTCAACTGCGTTCCCGGCTGCAGCAACTATGGGAGACATGGGAAACAAAAGCACACATAGGAGAAATTGGCAGAAAGCCCCAGTTGACGCTACACTGCACCCTCCATTATGATGAAAGGCAGTAACACCAAGACTACGAGACCTTATGGGATGAAGTTATTAACAAGAGTCTACACTATCTGATAGTCCAAGATGTGTATATAGGACCACAAGGAGCAGCGGCTGCTGTCATCCTCCCACCAGAACTGCAAGACTGGTTCGCAGTTTCGGGCTCCGTCCCACACGTGACTTTGCTTGTGTCAGAAGGTTATGAGTCCCATGATTTAGGACCTATGGTTAAGGGAGCATTACAGATACCAAACTGGACACAAACACATGATGCAAACATATATATTGCCTCAGATAGACAATGCATGAGAATAACACTGACAGCAGTTGATGAGGGAATAGCAGAAAAAGTGATAGTTGATAGAGGACCACGGGATAAGAAACTGCCTCTATTGATGGTTGTAACAGACAGGCACAGAGCATTACTGGATAAAGTACCACAGGAATTGTGGTCTAAACACAAAACAGATGTAGGTCTAGTTAAATCAGCACAGCCAGTAAAAATAAAACTAAGAAAAGACATCACATTGCCATACCAAAGACAATATCCACTGAAACAGCATGCTTTGGAAGGGATCAGACCTACAATTGAGGGTCTGATGAAGGCTGGGGTCCTGGTCAAAACACAGAGCCCCTGTAATACGCCGATCTTCCCAATTAAAAAGCCACATTCAAACGATTACCGATTGGTTCATGACCTGAGACAAATAAACGCCATTGTAGATGCAGAGATACCTATCGTTCCGGATCCACACACCTTGCTCTCAAACATCCCACCAAACACACGATGGTACACAGTGATAGATTTGTGCTCAGCATTCTTCAGTGTGCCTCTACACCCAGAGTCACAGTACTTGTTTGCTTTCACATTTGAAGGTCATCAGATAACTTATAGCCGCCTAGCACAGGGTTTCGTTTCGAGTCCTTCAATCTTTAACAGAGTACTGGCACAAGATTTGCAACATCTAGAGGTAGCAAGCACTGTGATTCAATACGTGGACGACATACTCGTATGTAGCGCATCAGAACAATAATGTGAGGAGGATACCATGTCGGTATTGTTAGCGTTGGCCAAAGGAGGGCACAAAGTCAGCAAAGACAAACTACAGTTCTGTCAGACTGAGGTAGAGTATCTAGGTAGAACATTGAGTGGAGGCAAGAGACTGATAGCCACCTCTCAGATAGAGGCTATAGCTAAGATACCAAAACCACAAACAGTAGGGCAAATGCTCTCTTTTCTAGGCATGGCAGGATATAGTCGCTCGTGGATTTGCGATTATGCAATAACCAATCCCATCAACCAAATCAACCAATCCCAGCTGATTTGACATTCTTTGTCGATGGCTCTTGTTTCAGAGATGCCACAGGTAATCATGCAGGATATGCAGTGGTACAGTTAAACAAAGATAATACCTTCACAGACGTTCAAACCACCAGTGTACCTCAACCATGTTCAGCGCAGTTAGCAGAAATGAAGGCTCTAACAGCAGCCTGTAAGTTGGCGAAGGGAAAGCATTTGAATGTACTGTATACACAGACTCAGCTTATGCATATGGAGTATGTCATGTGCATGCCAATACTTGGAAACAGAGAGGGTTTTGCAGAGCAGACAGAACTCCGGTAATACATGGAGAAGCCATCTCTGCATTATTAGAAGCAATCCATGAACCAACCGCAGTAGCAATTATAAAGTGTCCAGCACATCAGAAAACAGACACTCTGATAGCTCAAGGTAACAACCAAGCAGATGAAGCCGCTAAACGAGCAGCTATAGGGGAAGTTATGGGTCCTATGGTGGCAGTTGAAGATTGTGAACCACTTACAAATCTGTCATCTCTCATTGCAGCACAAGAAGCAGCTGACGTGTATGAGATGTCCATGTGGCTAAAGAAAGGGGCTAGACAAGTAACTGAGGATGGACCCCAAAAAGGACTGTGGAGGGGTCCATTTTGTGCTGCCTATTTTTTAACACGCTTTGCTATAAGGAATGCTCATGGACCAGACCATTGTTCCAGGGGACAGGTACTCAGGCGCCTACAGGCAGTATGGTGGTCACCATATCTGGCATCCACCATTGATAGAACATTGAATGAATGTCAGGGTTGCGCTCTTTTCAATACAAGAAAGTCATTCTCAGCCCCTCTGGCTCACATTCCAGCGCCAGATGGCCCATTTAGACATCTCATAATAGATTATGTAGACATGACAGAGAGGGTAAACAGGATGAGGTATATCCTAGTAGTGCTTGACAGATTTAGTAGATGGATTGAAGCAACACCAACTGCCAGCCCAGACTATAAGTCAGTGGCAAAGTTCCTGTGTAGGGAAGTTTTTCCACGATTTGGCTTACCAGACAAGATTAGTTCAGACAACGGACCACACTTTGTGGCACAGGTCATAAAGACAATGCTCCAAATGTTGGGCATTAAGATTTGGGTGTGTATATCATCCACAATCACAAGGGACAGTGGAACGAGCTAACGGAATCCTGAAAGCGAAGCTAGCTAAGATAATAGAAGACAGCAAAGGTAAGCTTAAGTGGGTAGATGCTCTTCCGCTAGCACTAATGGCTATGAGATCGCAAACTAACAGAATAACGCATCTAACACCGCATGAAATGTGCAAGGCCAATGCCTGTTCCATATTTGAGAGGTCCATATGAAGGGCCATCTCTTGAACAGTTAGAAAATGAATTTTCAAGTTATGTCCAGCATTTAACTAGAATCCACAGAACTATCTTCCAACAGGTCAAAGGAGCCACAGAGGAAAGAGACGCTGCCATACCAGAGCGCCAACAAACAATACGCCCTGGTGAGTGGGTGTACGTCAAGGTGTTCAAAAGAAAGTGGAACCAACCCAGACGAGAAGGCCCATTTAAAGTTGTCCTTGCTACACCATCAGCCTTAAAAGTAAAAGGTAAGAACGTTTGATTCCATCTAAACCACTGCAGAGCAAATGAGCCAGAAGGAGCGCAGTCAGAGGAGGAGGGCAAACGGGATCCACTGGGGACGGTGACACCGCCCCGCAGGGAGCTAGACGATCCCAAAGCCCAGAGGGAGACAGACAAAGG
Organism: Micropterus salmoides; assembly: GCF_014851395.1. NCBI lineage: Eukaryota > Metazoa > Chordata > Actinopteri > Centrarchiformes > Centrarchidae > Micropterus > Micropterus salmoides. The sequence goes on along the minus strand of NW_024040928.1, from coordinate 1,330,299 downwards.
AGCAGCGAGCCCGCCCTGCAGGGGGAGAGATGATCCGACAGATTGGCCGCCAGACGAACCAGCGCTAGACGAACCAGTGACAGCACAACCAGTAGTGGATCCTTACCTCCGAGAGAAGATGTCACAGATGCAGATAGTACACCCCTGGACTCAGCAGGACAGTCAGGATCAGATAGAGATGCCCATGAATCAGAAGAATCAGGCGATTCAGGTTCAGAAGGAGATGATCAGGAGTATAGAGCAGAACAGGGAGCTGCAGAAACCCAGCCAAGCCCAGAACCAAGCCCCTATGCAGACACAATCCCAAGGCCAACACCAAGCCCAATTACAGTCAGGAACAGGGTCAGATTCAGGTTCAAGTACAAGAGCAACCCCAAGGTCATGTACAGGTTCATGTACATACACAAGTCCGACAGAAAGCAGCCCAGAAGCAGGACGTGAAACAGGAGCAGGAGGAGGAGCAGGTTCAGAGCGAGACAGTCCCTATGCAAGAACAGAAACAGAGCCCGAAGAAACAGACCCAGAAGAGGGACAGACAGAAACTCCAAGACAAGCAGCTGGTGATGTGGGTAGCAGTGACAGCAGTCCTAGTACTACTAGCGTGTCAGGTTCCAGATATGATTCCCCAGAAGGAGAACGTTCATCCGAAACAGGGACAGATGATTGAATGTGCATTAGCAGTAGCAACAGTAGCAGTGCAGGAAGGTAAATGGCCAAAAAGTGAAAAACTAAATTTGACCTATGTAAGATCAATCATGCTTAAAAAGATTCTGACCCAAGGCCTAGGAGGCTACATACTGGAGAATCAGCCAGCTGACGAGCAATGCGGGGCTGAAGGGGTGGTGGCAATAACGGCAAGCTGTAGTTCTGACAGGTGTACGGATGAAGTGAATGGAACAACTGTAGATACTACAACAACTAGCCCACAAACTGATTAAATCCCCGCCACGCCAGCAGCGAAGGGGATTGTCAGATGATCAGTCAAAAGCAACTTTGAAGCCTAGCCCTAACAAACGACAGCCCAGGGTATCACAGAAGACCAAGTCCAGTATACAACAAACCAGGACAAAACCGAGAGTAAAGCCTGTGATACAGGGAGAAAGTATGTTTCGTCAGTGGCTACAATATTCTGCTCGGCAGGTTAGCTCTCAATCCTGCATAGCCTGTTACAATGGCAAAAGAGTTCCTCAAATATTGCCCATAAGTTTTGATGCGTGCCAACACCACAATGATTGTTTTGCATATTGCATGCTAAGAATGATGTCAAAAAAGCTTGATGGATGGTCACAGAATAGAACTAATTGTCCATCCTACATGGACCCCTTATTGGAACACTGGATACCACAGACAGCCGTTAGGAATGAAAGCACAGTGTTCCCATTTTGCATAGTGGATACTAAAACTATGATGGTTAACGGACCAGAGGCCAAAGTGCAGTGTCACCGTAAGCGAAAGGTAGAAAATGGCAGAACGGTGCTTGCACACGATAAATGTGATACAACTCCTAAAGCTAAGTTTCAGTGCCAACAGGTAGTGGCAGACTATGCTCCATTTAGAACTCAACGAAATCAGAGTGGTGCTGACATCCCCATACCGTTCCTTGGTGGAGGTACATATGCTATGGCAGACATTTTATGGTTGTGTGATGACAGCGACCGGCTGAAAGTAGAGTTGCCACCAAACTGGACTGGGATATGTGCTCCAGTTATGGTGACAGGACAAATAACAGTACTCAGTCAAGCAGACATAGCAGACTCAAAACGTATTGCTATGAGCTTAAAGATTGACAAGGAAGACAAAGTTTATGTAGCCTGGAATCAGGAACCTCACGGTGTGCCGTCAGACGTCAGCAATAGGAGAAGATTGGATTATATCTGGACAAATAGCAGGGTCAGTCCCACTACTTGGCCAAGCCATAAATGCACAATACATAGCGCGAAATAGCCGTTGGGTATCCTATCTTTGGTGGAATCACCAGAGATATGTGAATTGGACAATATCGGCCATAGAGACTGTCAGCGAGCAACTACACACTACGTCACTGATGGCGATACAGAACAGGTTTGTGCTAGAGACAATGTTAGCTGAAGAACAGGGTGTGTGTAAGTACTTTGGAGATGAGTGTTGCACAGTGATATCCGTGAACACAGGGCAAGAAGGGAACCTCACCAAGCTTTTAGAATCATTAAAACTAATGAGGGATGAACAGGTTATATCTATCCCGCTCCATATCTACTATCTGATGTGGATGTAGGGATAGAGATGATGCCCATAAAAGTCGGGATGGAAGTTTCATCAGCATACGAAAACCTGGCAGTTCCATTCTAAAACAAAATTACAACACTATTACTGGTCAGTTCAATCAAAAGAATACCCTTTGTTGCCTCCACCCTACAGG